>NW_023994732.1:177500-222500 GCF_015586225.1 Lucilia sericata
TAAATTTACTTCCATTAATATTTGCATGACGTTTCTGCCTACTTTAGCAATCATTTTGTAAATATTGTTGTTTTTTATACATCTTATTTTCAATGCTTAAAATTCATAATGCAGACATAAATTTTCATTTGGAATTTATTTTTCATATACATTTTACTTGTTACACTTTCTACATTTGTTACTACAAGAGGCAGTAGCAACATTTAAATCGATGCATTAGACACAAAACAAAATAAAAGCAACAAGGAAGAAATATTTTGAAGATGGTTAGATGATGATTTCTATTCGTACAAACATTTTACAATTTGCCACAAACCATAATTTAACAAAAAGAAATTTTCGAAAGAAAAAAACAATGTTGATGTTATGAAGGCATATAAATTATAGGAAAATATTGCGAAAAGCTTTTATAATCGCGTTCAAATCGCGCATAATATTACAAAACATTACATTTTATACAAAATACCATACCAACGACTCACACACATACTTATATATGAAATTCTCCAAAATTTGAATCCTAGAAACATATTGAATATGAACAATTTATGTTTCTTTATGAACGTATAAGTACGAGTATGCTATGTAGCGTTTTGCATTATTATAACACTGAAATACGAAAAATATGTTCACTTTAGCTGAGGTTTGACAAGTTAATGCCTTTTATATTTTGGCGGCTGCTTCTTTAGCTTCCTTTACGAACACATTGGATGCGGCTGTGGAGTTGTGGCATCACTAGACCAATAATTTGTTTTCAGAAGGGTGGTGATTGTTAGTAGTGATGATGTGGGTTAAATAAAGAATGGCAGAAAATATTACAAAAATTATATGGATGTCTGTAAAAAAACGCATCATCATAAAATATTTTTTTTTTTTTTTTGTTAGAAAATAAAAAGCATAAAGTACTTATTTTTATACACTAGTAAGAACATTTAAATATTTCATACTGCCACTCATTATTTTGTACTGGCAAGGATTCTGGCAAATAAAAAGGAAATTTAATTGGTGGGCAAATTTAAGGAAATTTTGAAAAGGAATGGGATGAAAAACAACTTAGCTTAACAGAAAAGAAGCAAGGAGTAAACTATTTTTACTAAAAGTATTGCCTTAATCTATATATTTAATTTTGTAAACTCTGTTTAACTATTCGGGAATAAAAGTTGCGAAAGTAATTCGATAAAATTATCAAGCTCTCATCTGACAACTGTGTAAAACTGGATAAGAAAAACAATCTATTCCTGGTCATTTAAAAATAACCACAATTTGAGAGAGACGTCTTACGAACGTTGGAAATTTCATTGGTTCTATTGTATTTCAGAGGTTGTCTTGGGTTTTTTTTGCTCATATCTCCGTTGTTTATGGACGATTTTTGCTGATTTTGTATGGGAAACTTTTTGAAAGCATGTCTGATAGAATAGTTAAGGACTTGAATAGACGGACAGACAGACAGACAGACAGACGGATATCGCCTAATCGACTCCGTTATCTATAAGGATCCAGAATAAATATATTTTATAGG
This sequence comes from Lucilia sericata, assembly GCF_015586225.1. Lineage (NCBI taxonomy): Eukaryota > Metazoa > Arthropoda > Insecta > Diptera > Calliphoridae > Lucilia > Lucilia sericata. Next base: position 179,020 of record NW_023994732.1, read on the forward strand.
GTCGAAAAATTATATTATGGAAATTACAAACTTATATATACCCTTCTCACTAAATAAGAATTAGAAAAGGAGAAAACCAAGTTAAATGGAAATACAATTTTTCTGTGTACGAAGAGATTTAATTCAACTTTTGCTTTCTATTAGCATGTGTGAAGTCTGACCAATCAGACGAATCAAAGCCAAGGGTAAAAATTCATAACGCCAAGACACTAATCTATATTAAGAGGAATCACGAACTGATGATGATCAGGAACCAATCGAAGTTTAGGCCAAAAAGTTCGGAATTTGCATCCAGATTTTATGTAGTAACGTACCATTGTTCCACCAGTGTTCTGTAACAAACATAAATAGCCAGACTGGTTGATCGTAATAGTCATCTGACTAACATCTAGACTTAATCTAGTTAATAGACCTCATACTTTGACAAAAAAGTTTAGTCAATTATATTCCCGTTGTCGATTTCTCGTGGTCCATCGGACTTTCATGAGGCATAGCATGAGTGCTATGCTTGGTAATTTTTCACAATTAAGCACCAATAGAATTGCTACTGTCTAATATGGATTCCTAGGAAGTTATATAAAAAAATAACAAGAACAATATGTATTGGTCATTAAGCAGAAATCTTCTACTTCTTTCCATGGAGACAGGGTAATTTTTCTTTTTGAAGGCTAAACTTAAGGGAATATTAAAATATTTACTTAACTAACTCACCCCCACCAAATATAATTTATTAACAAACATGGACACTTGACCATAACTTAATTTAGACAAACATTTAGTAACATACAACTAGTACTGTAGATGAGGATGATGAGCAACAACAACAATTCCCAGTAATCATGAAAAAATAACTTTATGAAATCATTTTAATCAACATCATACAAAACGAGTCAGCTATTGCGAAAAAAATGAACCAACAAATTGCTGGCTAAATAAAAATTGTTATCTATGAAAAGAGAAACTAAAATATTTTTTGACTTATTGCCGCTAATCAATTTTGATGGGGCAAAAATATTCGTTTTGTGAACAATTTCATTTCTTATCATTCAACAAACATCTTTCGTATATAATTTCATTTTATGGCGAGTGGTTGGTTGAATGGTCAGGATACTCAATGAAGTTCTCGAGAGCAGCGTCGTCGTCAACATTTAATACTTGAATGTCCAATCAAGCATTCATGTGAAAAGAGCACATAAATAATATAAATGACAAAAAATAACAAAACGTTATTTTTTTTTTTTTTTTTTTTTTTTTTGAGGGAAAAAATATCACCATCATATATACAAACATTTAATTCTTATTATTTTATTTTTTTTCATGTGTTTTCACTCAATTGTGTTCATTGATTCTAAAAATGCTTGAGATTTTATTTGTCGGTATGTATTACTGTGAAAGGTTGGTTGGTAGAAGAAATCGTAGAATATACGACCACAGGTTGAGATTTTTTTCTTCTACTATTTTATTGTTGTTTGTAATTTTAGTAATTACAGGTATTTAAAGGATTAAATTCTATAAATCGAGAGTACATAAATATGTATATTTTTGATGTGTATATAGAACAGCTAGACATTGGCAAGAAGGTAAAAAATTGGCTTTCTTATATACTTAATGATTTGATAACACACCCAGCAAAAACTCGGTAATGGCTTTCAATTGTAATTACTTACCTAACAACATACTTTTCAATGACTACTACATATCGTAATGTGTTATATAAATACTTTCTAATTCATAAGTCATCTTGCCAGTGAAGATATTGAAGCTGTATACGTTTTCTTTAAGACAAAAAATGGGAGGTCAAGCCATAGGGGGCGTGGTTCCTTTTATATGTATTAAATATAAAATTCGTATATCTAAGAAACTATTACAGTTAAAATCCTCAAATTTTGCTTAAACAATTTTGACATCCTTTAGAACATTTGGGCGGACTAGAATAGGGGGCGTGGTAGCTCCTATATGAATTAAATACACAAATTCGTTTATATTAGAAATTCGTTTTGATAAAATCCTGAAATTTTGCATGTAAAACTTTGACATCCATCCATTTTGACACAAAATGGGCGGACTAACAATAGGGGCCATGGTACCTGGCATTTAACTAAATAGAAAGATCGTTTACCTGGCAGACTATTACAGTTAGAATTCTCATATTTTGCACGAAGAACACTGACATGCATGTGAACATATGAGGAAACAAACGGCGGACTTTCATTATGCGGCTTGACACCTTTTATATGAATTAAATTAAAGTTTAGAATTTGGTGACCTTGCAACAGTTGTCGGTCGTGTCATCTCCCATATAAAGTAAATACAAAAAATGGTATATCTGGATCTATCTATTAGAGATAGAATCTTCAAATAAGAATATAAATGTTCCTTCGGATGCGTTAGTAGAATGATTAGTATTGTGATATTTCTATAAGTTGGAGTGTTGTGGGTTCGATTCCCAGTGGAGTCTCTAATATGTTTCACTACAACAGGATCATAAACATCGCCACCGTGTTTAGTAAATAAAGTTCGAATTCATATATTTTACAATTATATTGTTATATAATTCTTTTAAATGTCTGTTCTCTAACATAAAAATCTTTTCTATTGTTCTATTTTCATTGTTATGAAAACATATCATAAAAAAATTATAGATATTATTTTTTTATGATGTGGACAAATAAAGAGGGTGTTGTTTGTGTATTTTTTCCTTCCTTAGATTTTTTTTTTTACTTCTGAGTCCTTTTTTGATGGCGCCAAAAAGGGCAGGCTAAAGCACTTGAAGTGGATGATGATGACATAATGACGTGAAATTGTTAAACTGACCAAAAGAATTAGTTTAGTTTACTTTTCATGTATCCCCCGAAAAAAAAATGTATAGAAAAACACGCACTAGTAGAACAACAATCGAAAGAATAAGTGAAGTGCAAGTGGAAATGGAATGTATCACTTACAAATGAATTATCAAGTAATAAGGCGGAAGTAATTGTTAATATTAAATAATAAGTAAAATTATTGTAAAATAAAACCTTTAAGGCAATTGATTGCAATGGAATTCTTTTAAATTTTTAACATTTTGAAACCTTTTTTATGATTTGCTTAATTTAACATTTTAAAAATTTAAATGCTTACTAGATACCAATGCTTTCTAAAACCTTTAACGACTCTTTTTGTCTTGCTACAGAAAAAAAATATATAAATTTGCTATAAGGTAATAATACCCTTTTCTACGATAAAATTCTAATTATATTTCTGTAGAGTACGTGCCAGATTAACTCTGGCTTCTATAGTAAAAAGTCTATACTATAAGTTTTGTAGTTTTGTTACTGTTTTTTCTAAATTTACTTTTTTAGCATAATCATCAATGTTGTCGTTCACATTGTTGTCTACTAAGTATGTGGCAAGAACCATAAAATGATAGTAACTAGAATCATAAAATGGATAAACACTTAATTTATCAAAATTCAGCTCGTTATCATAATAAATATGAAATTTATGAATGTTGTATGTAAATTTTTATTTCCTGTTTTATTTTATTTTTAACCTTACCTTCTTGTCCTTATTCACACACACGAGCTTCTTCCCACCCACTGCTAAAACAACAATATTTTAGTCATTTCACTTGTATGGGACACTTTTACCATTAAATTCTTCATACAGAAGAGTTTTCCTGCAGTTCGTTGTTATTGTCCCAACTTTTCCTACTTATAGCTAAAGGATTAACTTTTGGTTATGTTAACCTAACATAACTCGCGAGTTTTAAGAAAGAGTCAATAAATAGTGCAGCACAGAAACAAGTAAGTCATGACCGATTATATGGACCAGTTATAAACCGGTTTGTACCGAATTTCGTAGAATGATTTCTCCATTTATTATAATCATGTGTGTATTGAATTGTATAACAAAATTGATATTACTTCGGCTGAATGGATGAACCGATTATCCTTAAATTTTTACAGTGCCTTCCAATATGTCTGGATGGAACTATAACCGACCTTTGTTTCGGAATTGCAAGTAGGCGAGATGCTCGCGCTCACATACAAAGTAAACGTTAAGAGTCGCATATCTAACAAAATGTGACTGCCAGAGTCCCCAAATTTCGTATGGATAATTTTGATAACTATATGAATATTTGAGGACCAAATGGGCGGACTATGTATCCCATATAAAGAAAATATTAAATTAATTTAGGTGAGAAAATAAAACACCCACCATATTTCGTCGGATCTGTTTTAGTATCATTTTGAATATTTAAGATATAAATGGGCAGACAAGCAATGATGAGCGTGGCACCTCCTAAAGTTTTACCCGAACAACTTTGAAACCCATATGAACTTTTGCGAATAAAATAGACGTATTAGCAATAAGTCGAGTGGCACATGAATTTAATAGAAACTATTAAAGCTAGAATCCTGAAATTTTGCATGAACAACTTTGACATTCGTCTGAACATTTTGGTTATATTTTTGCGGATAAACAATAAGAGGCGTGGCACCTTCCATATAAATTAAATACTTAAATTCGTATAACTGGGAAACCGTTAAAGAAAATTGGTGAACTTACTATAGTTGCACCCCAAAGCTCAATAAGTACGAAAGTAAAGACGGGAGTGGTCATACACCAGTTGTGATTATAAACTGTGATTCATTATACCCTACACCACTAAAAATATATAAATCGGCTCAGAATCACTTTCTGAGTCGATTTAGCTATGTCCGTCCGTCCGTCCATCCGTCCGTCTGTCTGTCTGTCTGTCTGTCTGTCTGTCTGTCTGTCTGTCTTTCTGTCTGTCCGTCTGTCGGTGTGTCCATGTAAAGCTTGTGCGCACACTACACAAATTTGGCACATACTCTACTTTTGACCTAAGGACGAAAATGGTTGAAATCGGCAAATTATTTCGCCTAGCCCATACAACGTACCCCCAGCATAGGGCTTTTGGGCTCATAATTATGTTAAATGTTTTAGTATGTCAACAAAAATCGGCAAAATTTAGTTTTATAGAAGTTTAAATGACATTGGCGATTTTTGTAATGATTGGACCTCATTTGACCCTAGCCCCCATACAAACTCCCCTACAAAAACTGACTTGAAGATCAAAATTCACTTATAAACACTAATCACCATGAAATTCTACATAAATAACTTTGATGTAGACGAAACTTCGTCAACAAACATTTATAAGAAAAGGCCCATATTTACCCTCTCCCTCATATGAACCCTCTTGTTGTCAACAATAAGTAAAAATATTACGGAATTAAGGTAAAAAATAAATTAACTCTTTCACAATTAACTCTTTTATTATTTAAAAAATAATCAAAATTTATAACATACTCACTGGTGTAGGGTATCATATGGTAGGCCATGTCTGACTATACATTCATAGTTGTTTTTATAATAGAGCATTCATGGTTGCGATATTTATTGACAAAAAACAAATTACAGGAAAGATCTTTTATATGGGGACTAGGGGCAAGTATGGACATTTAGTCAAAGGAAGCCCAATCATTACGAAATAACGTAAGGTCGTCAAAGCTTGTCTAAAATATAGATGTGCCGCTTTGTTGAGATACATGTTCTCAAAATCCCTGTGCGGAAGGTTCAGTTATATGGAGACTGAAACTTCCTTAGATCTTGAGTCGAATTTCATCAAATTACCTTGAAAATTGCGACTGTACTTTGTGCAGAAGCTTTATATTGATAGCCGGATGGGTTCAACCTTGAGCCAAAATTAATTTCATTGAAAATTGTTTATGACTGAAGTCATAATTGACTCCCCCTTAGGTTACTTGCGTATACTAAAGTGACCAATCACTTCTATTTACATATGTATACGTATTACCAAAAGAACATTTGTACCTCCAAATCGCCTTAACTCACGACTGTCAAGTTGTTAAAAATGTGGAAATTTTGCATATAAAAGGGATACACAGATTCATTGCAAATCTACAAGGATACTACATATGCAGTAAACATTTGAATCAAAGCCATAATTTGGTGATTTCAACAATTTAGCTAAGTATGCTTTCCACCATATACTTATTTACGAACTACGTTATGTAAATACATTTGTATCTGATTTATCTGTAGATTTTCAGTTGTACATTTACACAATTTTAACAACATGCATACAGCATTATTATATATTTTATGAATTTTAACATAAATACACATTTGTTCAATGGTAAAGATATGAAAAATCAGAAAACAGGACAAAAATAAAAGTTTTTATGAGTCCTCGCTTGCAGCTATAGACAAGCAATACACATGCTGTGCTATCAAGGGAAAATTATCAGCTGGTTGTAAGAAATACATAATAATGAAAAAATAGACATACAAAATCGTATGTAAATGTATTTCGAAAACCCCCATACTCGGAAACACAAATTACCAAAATTCTAAATTTTAGTTATAATAAAAGCTTAGAAAAATATTTAAGTGAAATTTTCGATTTAAAATTTTCAACAATTGGAAATAAATTGAATGTTAAACTCCCATTTTCCCCTTAGTTACTTCTTAAACCCATATGCTTAAAAACTAAACCCCACGCGTTGCTATACATTTTTTTTCTACAAAAATATTTGCTCATTTTATGACTTAATATTTTTTTTTTTTTCTTTAGGTATAGTAAAATAAATAAAATAAAGGCGAAAAAAACATTGTAGAGAAAACAAGAAGAAACATCAACATCATCAAATGTTAAGTTGTACAAAGGTACAAAGTACTTAAGTTTCACGGTTACTTACGAAAAGAGAGTTCATTAGCTACCAAAGGATTTAATTACTTACACTGTTAATTTTAGCACCACTGCTTTCGCACTGTTGCACCAGCCAACCATAGTTACTATTTAATACAACAGCAGCAAAGCTAAAATATGTACAATAAAAAAATCGTAAAAAAATACAAGACTTTGGTAGAAAAAAATTAAAGAGAAATAAAGTAAAAAGAAAAGTTTTTAAGGAGTTTGTTTTTTCCGAAAATTGAAGTGTACAGAGAACAAAATTTTACACATTTTCCTTTGCTAAGTAACCAATTAAACGATATTATTGGACTCTGCGAATCGCAAACATAGACTAATTCGATTTCTTTTTTTTTTTTTTTGTGAAATTTTCATAAATTTTTTATGTAAACTTGATTTTGTAAGTTAGTTAGTTAGTTAGTTAGTAGTTAGTTAGTTAGTTAGTTAGTTAGTTAGTTAGTTAGTTAGTTAGTTAGTTAGTTAGTTAGTTAGTTAGTTAGTTAGTTAGTTAGTTAGTTAGTTAGTTAGTTAGTTAGTTAGTTAGTTAGTTAGTTAGTTAGTAGTTAGGTAGTTAGTTAGTAGTTAGTTAGTTAGTTAGTTAGTTAGTTAGTTAGTTAGTTAGTTAGTTAGTTAGTTAGTTAGTAGTTAGTTAGTTAGTAGTTAGTTAGTTAGTTAGTTAGTTAGTTAGTTAGTTAGTTAGTTAGTTAGTAGTTAGTTAGTTAGTTAGTTAGTTAGTTAGTTAGTTAGTTAGTTAGTTAGTTAGTTAGTTAGTTAGTTAGTAGTTAGTTAGTAGTTAGTTAGTAGTTAGTTAGTTAGTTAGTTAGTTAGTTAGTTAGTTAGTAGTTAGTTAGTTAGTTAGTTAGTTAGTTAGTTAGTTAGTTAGTTAGTTAGTAGTTAGTTAGTAGTTAGTTAGTTAGTTAGTTAGTTAGTTAGTTAGTTAGTTAGTTAGTTAGTTAGTTAGTTAGTTAGTAGTTAGTTAGTAGTTAGTTAGTTAGTTAGTTAGTTAGTTAGTTAGTTAGTTAGTTAGTTAGTTAGTTAGTTAGTTAGTTAGTTAGTTAGTTAGTTAGTTAGTTAGTTAGTTAGTTAGTTAGTTAGTTAGTTAGTTAGTTAGTTAGTTAGTTAGTAGTTAGTTAGTTAGTTAGTTAGTTAGTTAGTTAGTTAGTTAGTTAGTTAGTTAGTTAGTTAGTTAGTTAGTTAGTTAGTTAGTTAGTAGTTAGTTAGTTAGTTAGTTAGTTAGTTAGTTAGTTAGTAGTTAGTTAGTTAGTTAGTAGTTAGTTAGTTAGTTAGTTAGTTAGTTAGTTAGTTAGTTAGTTAGTAGTTAGTTAGTTAGTTAGTTAGTTAGTTAGTTAGTAGTTAGTTAGTTAGTTAGTTAGTTAGTTAGTTAGTTAGTTAGTTAGTTAGTTAGTTAGTTAGTTAGTAGTTAGTTAGTAGTTAGTTAGTTAGTTAGTTAGTTAGTTAGTTAGTTAGTAGTTAGTTAGTTAGTTAGTTAGTTAGTTAGTTAGTTAGTTAGTTAGTTAGTTAGTTAGTTAGTTAGTTAGTTAGTTAGTTAGTTAGTTAGTTAGTTAGTTAGTTAGTTAGTTAGTTAGTTAGTTAGTTAGTTAGTTAGTTAGTTAGTTAGTTAGTTAGTTAGTTAGTTAGTTAGTTAGTAGTTAGTTAGTTAGTTAGTTAGTTAGTTAGTTAGTAGTTAGTTAGTTAGTTAGTTAGTTAGTTAGTTAGTTAGTTAGTTAGTTAGTTAGTTAGTTAGTTAGTTAGTTAGTTAGTTAGTTAGTTAGTAGTAGTTAGTTAGTTAGTTAGTTAGTTAGTAGTTAGTTAGTTAGTTAGTTAGTTAGTTAGTTAGTAGTTAGTTAGTTAGTTAGTTAGTTAGTTAGTTAGTTAGTAGTTAGTAGTAGTTAGTTAGTTAGTTAGTTAGTTAGTTAGTTAGTTAGTTAGTTAGTTAGTTAGTTAGTTAGTTAGTTAGTTAGTTAGTTAGTTAGTTAGTTAGTTAGTTAGTTAGTTAGTTAGTTAGTTAGTTAGTTAGTTAGTTAGTTAGTTAGTTAGTTAGTTAGTGTTAGTTAGTTAGTTAGTAGTTAGTTAGTTAGTTAGTTAGTTAGTTAGTTAGTTAATGGTAAATTCCTCGATTTTAGGATTTGACTCCTCAACGTTATCAGTAGTGGATACTGATGCTGTGGTCTTAGGTTTTTTAGTGTCCTTTTCGAGGCTTGTTGTAACAGCCCTTCCAATCGGCACCTTCCCAATTTTGAATATGACAGATTTAGAGGCGAAGTAAGCCCTACCTTTATTCTTGGCAAGACTAGCCATGGATTTCTGGTCGATACCTATTACAAATAAAGTTCCCTCAGGTTCTTCTTTCCTGTAAAAGACATCCCATTTATCCACGGCCAGCTCAGCATTTTGACCTCCAAGAATTTCCAGTATACGTTCATTAGCCAGTTTACTGCCCCATCCTTTTATGTAGACAGTGGACTTTAGGAGCACCGGAAGCTCGCTCTTCTTTGCCAGTCCCAGCCTAGCGCCGTCCCAGGGAGGAGGAATACTTTCCACCAAGTTCTTTAGGGTGCTAACACATTGGTGAGATGCCAACCTCATCAACATCACGCCCATGCTGAACTCGCAGCTCTCGCTCTCTATTGGTTGTTTGCCCTTTGAAGCGATTGCATGGTCCACTATCTTATTGTTGACCAGGTCTTCTATTTTACTCTGTTGGTCTATTGGAATTTTGCCTGTCGGATTACCGGCATCGTAAACTGCATAGCAGAGATCGTCCCGGTGCCTACTTCTGGCAACTTTGGCGTAAGATGGCGGCTCTTTTCCTTTTCCTCCGTCTAGCTTCTCCTTCCTCGTTTTTCGGGGCTTCTTTTGAGATTCCCTTACCTTCGAGGTTGATTTCGCCGACGTGTTCGTCTTCGGAATATCTGGCTTAGCGTTGTCACCCTTACTCGCAGGATTCTCACTTGAGATTCCTTTGAGTGAAGTATGGCTTGGCTTCGACTGTGTATTAGAAGACGGGGAGCTCTTTTTCTTCTTAGGTTTATTCTCAGTTGTCAACTCCTCGGGAGACCTGATCCTTTTTGCCTCAGATCTTGTGAGAGAGTCCGATTTTTCCTTTGGAGTGTCGTGGGATTGACTAACTATGATTTCCTGAAGCATCTTTTTCAACTTCCTCCTCTGTGCTCCAGAAAGTCTTTTCTTAGTAATAGGTAGTTTAGCTATGCTATCACTCACCTCTTTCACCATTTGCTCTACTTCATCCTTTTTGGGATTTGCTATAATGGTATTATTATTATCATCTGAGGATTCAGAGTCGGAACCCTCACCTATATTTAAAGGCTGAGGTAGCTTAGAGCACTCTCCGAGTACATCCTTCTCTTTCACCCCTATATTTTTGCCAGCGGCATGCTGTACACTTGACGCATTGTCCGCCACGGAGGCCAAGGTACCCACCTCCGTAGTAGTATTCTGCTCACGATTGCAGGATGACGACGACACGTGACTCGCGAGTAGATCAACACTTGCCGCCGGTACTGGGTTATTTAGGCCCTGCACCGTAACTTTTATCTTTTTATTTTTATTTTCCATATTTGTTTTTTTTTTTTTTTTCCAGTTTTTTGGTCCGCGGGGAATATAATATTCCCAAGTGGTGGACAATCTGCCCTCCCTCAGCTTAAGTGAAATTAAAGCTGGGAGAGGACAGATGGTCCATCACCACCCCCTATCCGCCACCCGGGGACGCGCTCGGTAGGAAAAATCTGGAAAACTCCCCCGAGAGTTAGTTAGTTAGTTAGTTAGTTAGTTAGTTAGTTAGTTAGTTAGTTAGTAGTTAGTTAGTTAGTTAGTTAGTTAGTTAGTTAGTTAGTTAGTTAGTTAGTTAGTTAGTTAGTTAGTTAGTTAGTTAGTTAGTTAGTTAGTTAGTTAGTTAGTTAGTTAGTTAGTTAGTTAGTTAGTTAGTTAGTTAGTTAGTTAGTTAGTTAGTTAGTTAGTTAGTTAGTTAGTTAGTTAGTTAGTTAGTTAGTTAGTTAGTTAGTTAGTTAGTTAGTTAGTTAGTTAGTTAGTTAGTTAGTTAGTTAGTTAGTTAGTTAGTTAGTTAGTTAGTTAGTTAGTTAGTTAGTTAGTTAGTTAGTTAGTTAGTTAGTTAGTTAGTTAGTTAGTTAGTTAGTTAGTTAGTTAGTTAGTTAGTTAGTTAGTTAGTTAGTTAGTTAGTTAGTTAGTTAGTAGTTAGTTAGTTAGTTAGTAGTTAGTTAGTTAGTTAGTTAGTTAGTTAGTTAGTTAGTTAGTTAGTTAGTTAGTTAGTTAGTTAGTTAGTTAGTTAGTTAGTTAGTTAGTTAGTTAGTTAGTTAGTTAGTTAGTTAGTAGTTAGTTAGTTAGTTAGTTAGTTAGTTAGTTAGTTAGTTAGTTAGTTAGTTAGTTAGTTAGTTAGTTAGTTAGTTTGTTTGTTAGTTAGGTAGGTAGGTAGTTGGTTAGTTAGGAAGGAGGAAGAAGTAGAGCTAGGCCTCCATCGGGCCTGTTGTGCACTCCTTAACCAGTGTCTCAGGTGGAAATCGAAGCAAGTACATACCACGTTCGCTTACAAACGATGAAAGTGCTTACTACGATAGCTTACAAATAGAAAATTTGTTTCTGAGAAAATTGCCTATAGGAATACTACGAGGATTTGTGAAAAACCAAGTTCAAAAACATTATGTGAAGATAAAAAGTAAGTTCTTACATAATATATTAATTTTGAGTCATTACTAGACTCCTTCTAAGTAATGCAGATGGTATGTAGAAGATATTGCAAAAGTATATTGATGAGAATTTAAAGTGCAAGTCTTTAGCATGTTTTGCTGGGATGTTACGATTGTCACATATCAAAGGTTGCCAGCAAAAACATTAATTACCAGGTAAGGGGTTAAATGCTGAAATTTACTAAGACAATAGCATTTTATGTCATTATTTCAACATGATGTTGTCATTAGAGGCAAGTACTTACCACAAGCGTTTACAAGAGATTAGAAAAATCTTGTGAAAAAATTACACAGCTTCTATATCTTCACGGATGAACTGACTAATGAACTAGAAAGTATATATTATTAATAAGATGTACTTCTATGTATTCGGAAAGAAGTCATTGAAAAGTATGTTAATAGGCAAATGGTTACAATTGTACGCCATAACCAAGTTTTTGCTGGGGTCTAATGGCATCAACATGGATTTTATATAAATTTTAAAACCCTGCATATTTAACAAAATATTTTCTCTCAGTGTTACTGAAAAAAATCCGGCAAAATATTTTACAAAATAAAAACGAAAATAGTATATAAAATGATGACGATATGTACTTTAAAGAAAAACATCTTTGTGGTAGAAAGGACCAAGCAGATGCTGTTCTAACTTTTAAGACGATACTTAAAAGGAAAATGCACGAGACAACATGAAACAACATTTAATTAGTGATGTGCGAAACTGCCGCTGTATTTACACTTTTAAGAAATTTTATTTAAGACAAAAAAAAAAACAAAAAAATAATGAGGAAATTTAAACAACAACACTTACAGCAGAAAATATAATGTTTTATTAATAAAATACTTTAAGAAAAAAATTAAACTAGTATAAGCAATTTCCAAGAAAAATCGAAATCCTATAAAATCTAAAATAAATCTTTTACCATTCAATAGCTTGTCTAAAAAAGAGAACTTGATATGAAATCTTCAATGAATGGCAAACAAAATTTAAGAAGGGGTATGTAGCATTAACGAATTTGTTGTTGCAATGACAGCAAATAAATTTTACCCAAGGGGGTAATCGATACAAAAAAAAAAAGAAGAAATAAATGCGATAAAGTACTACAAACCCAAGGCCCCTCCCCTGTTGTCGAGTAATCTAAGAATATGATGATGTAATCAGGCCAACAAGCAGTGAGAAGACCTTCTTAACCCATTATAATTTTTCTTTGGTACTTGTTCTTAGATTTGTTAGATTGTTGTATTGTTTTCAACATAATTTCTTTGTACAAGCGGCTGCTTAAATGTTTTAGGTGTCACATTGCGAAATGCGTTTCCAATTGCCATTTAATCGTTTCAATTTAGAAAATAAATTGCTTTTTATAGCTCCAAAAACGAACACAGATTTATTGCTAGCAAATTACTGCTCAGGATTTACTAACAACGCAACATGAACATAATATTTAAGAGAAACCTTAAACTTAATGGATAAAGTAATATAAAAGAAAAAACAAAAAACAAATACTATATGAGAAATTTGTAATAAAAAAACTGCAACAAACAATAAAACCGTAATAATGACAAAACAAAAATTTCAACTTTAACAGTCATATTTGAAACAGTCGAAGACAAACAACAATTGTTATTATGACAGTTAGCAATCAACACTAAACTGTTCTAATAAAAAAAACTACAAACCGCATAATAAAAATATGTTGTAAATATCTTAAAGAAACTATATGTAAACTAAACTATACCAAAAGAAGGGTCTATTAAAATAAACACACTTAAACAAACACACTTATGCAGAGTCATTTTAAAGAAGTCCTTGCTTGCTTCATTTCAACATAGAAATATTATTGACTGTTTGATTGTCTGAATAAATGTATATTTTATGTTTTGTATTTCTATATTAATGCCGTTCTATAATATTTAGTATTTACGAGTTTTACAATTCAGGGGTACCATCATAATGCATAAAAGGATATGAATATATATTACACATGTGTGTGTCTTGTATGTATGAATATAAATTGTAGATATTGTGTGGCATACATGAGGTTAAGTGGTAATTGCCACAATTTTATTTGCACTTATTTTGTGGTTAAGACGACGGGGTTTTGAAAATTCAATACAAATGTATGAACAATGAAGTTGAAAAATTTAGTAGAAGAATGGAAAGCTAAAAATGAGCAACTTTAAAGATATTTGATCCTTATGAAGTCCTTATTTGGGAGCAATCAGTTTTTTAGCAAACCAATCGGAAAAAACACAAACTTTTCAATAAAAGCTTAATTTAGCGAATACTGCATCCACTTTTGAAACAAAATTTTATGGATGAACTGATCTACATTGATGAACTGATCTACCCATCAAACATCCCAAATCCTCTCATTTAAGCTCTATTAAGCTTCTAGCAAAAGCTTTAACAAACTTTTTGAATCACTGCGGAATTCATTAAGTTTTCTGCCTTTAAAATTTCTGCTTAAAGACGACAATGATTGTCTAGATTCGTTATTCGAAAAACTTATTAGAAAGTTATGTGATCTTCGCAAGACATAAAAGAAGAGAATTATTGTTAAAAGATTGATTTCTGTTGCTCTTCCTGAGTTAGCATTGGTAGAGGTGGTGATCTTAAAGATCAAAACACTTATGTAATTACCGTTCTACTGTATAATTAACTGATCGAGCTTTCCAACATCGATCGAATTATGAAATTGAATGAAAATAACAATATTTCAATAGGTCTTGATTGTTTATTAGTCGAACACCATGAGATCGTTACTCTCAAATGATCAATTGATATTTGGAAAAAGGCAAAATGAAACTTAGTGTTCAAAATACCAAATATTGATCTGATCGTGCGAAATATTATATTTTAATTAATAATTATTCCTTAATCTCTGCATCGATCCAATGAAAATTTAATCAAAGTGTTGGATTTTTTAATGATCCAACGATATGATCGGTAACAAACCATATGACGTAATAGTATAAATAAACTTTAAGCCAGTAATGAGTTCTAAAGTAATTTTCTTATATTGGACCGATCGTCATAAAATATGTTAGAGAGATTTTGAATTTCATCGCTGTTATCATATTTGACCTTACATGGGGTTATGGATAATTATGCTACAAAGATTTTTGTTCATATTAAACGTGTTTATGTCGAATTTCATTATTGGACTCATAGTTTTAGGCCACTAATGAGTGCTAGAGTAATTATCAATTATGGACCGATCTTCATAAAAATTAGTTAAATGAATTTTCGTTCATATTCGACTTGTTTAAGCCAGTAATAAGAGTTAAAGTAATTTTCTGAAGGTGACCTTATATGAGGGGTAGGGTCAATTATAGACCGATTCTCATAACATTAATAGAGCAATTTTGACCATGCAAAACTTTTTGCCGAATTTCATCACTGTTATTTTTAAAACACTTTTATGGGGGTGGACCGATATTGCGCATTTGCAATACCAAATAAACCTCACTTATATAGAATATTTGTGGAAATTTTCAAATCTCTAGCTCACATCTCTAGCGGACATTTCTAGATTGTCTTAGAACTTAATAAAGACCCAAAATAATATACGCATACTTGTATGGGTCTTAAACCAATATTTCAATGTATTACAAACAAAATGACAAAATCAACTTACTTAGTGTGTAACTTAGTGTCAAAAAGATAAATTGTATAATGATCTGATCATTTGGAATAGGATCCTAAGAGAAAGGGATAAACGGTGAGAAGGTGATCAAAGATATGAAAATACATACGCATCAGATTATATGTCAGTCATTATAAGACTACTTAAAAGTTATGTAGGCGGTTAGTAGAAGTCATTGAAATGTAAGTGGTTATATAAGTACAAGCCAATAACGAGTCTTTGCCAATAACATTTCACATTTTATAAGATTTTTTTGTTCATAACTGTAAACAATTTCAAACAACCATAACACAATTTCAGAGTATTTCTTATTATTTCATATCCCTGTATTCCCATTGATTGCCAGTTACAGTTGTATTCATTTGTTTTTGTGGATTCAAGAAAAACTATTTCGGCATAAATGAATGAAAAATAGAAACATTAATATAAATATAAACTAAACACGCCACATGTACAAATCTATAATATGTATAAGCGAACATAAATGTTTAAATTAAACGAGGCACAGTGGTATAGGAAAAAAAAAGAGGGAAATAATTCGGTAACTTCTAAACGGTTAATCCGATTTTAATGAAATTTGGTGTGCACAAAGAGGAGGTGTTGTCGAGTTTAGGTTTTGAATTTGGACCTTATAGGCCAACCAGGGGCCCGGCGGGGGGTCATCAAATTAGGACACCTCGGCTATGTTAAATTTTTAAAACGATCCTATTTCTTCATTTGAGTTCCGATTTAAAAAAAATTTCGTATATAGAATCTCCTCATCGAGCACTATAAAAAATGTTGTCATAGCAGTAAATTATCTCTTATAGTTTAGGAGATATTCGCATTTGAAAATTAAAATTTTAAAATTTTTACCGTCCTTACTTTAGTTTTTTTTTGATAATAGCAGGTCCAAATATTCCCGATTTTCGCCATTTTGTTTTATTCGCTTAACAACAAGTTTATATATCAAGCAGTGAAAGAATTATGTAAAAATCATGACTGAGTCCAAAGTTATAGGCATTTTAATTTAAAAAATTAAAAAAAGGCGATTTTTTGTCATTTTTTTGGGAAAAAAGTATCTTTTTCTTTTTAAGTTATCTAAAAAGTTTCTAAGAAGATGTATATAGAATTTATACTTTTTGGAAAGCTGACTTTACATAAAGTACGATAAATGAAACAAAACCTAAAAATTTTTGATACCGAGGGGACCAGGTCCATCCAAAAAAACCCTATTTTTATGGAAAATTAAATTTTGAGCAAAAATTCTCAAATCGCATAGTCGATATCAAATTATAGTGACCTGTTTTATATGACCCAATATGTTCTTAATCATTTTGTAACGGGTTTCGATAACCCCGCCCCTGGTATGGATATAATAGGCAAAAAACTAAAAAATCCCATTTTTGGGATTTTTTAAAACTTTTTTGGGAATTCCGGGATTTCTAATAAGAAAATTCGAAATTTTGATTTAATTTTGGATTTTAAGTAAAAAAATCTACCTAACTGCAAAATTTCATCAAAAAATATTCATAAATAAAATTTTTATTGCAATTAGAAAAATTTGTATCTTCGCAAAAACTGAATAAAAAACATTTTTTAATTTTTTTTAAAAAAAGTATTCCGCGAATTTTTTAATTTTCAAAAATTATATACAGTTTTGAAAAATAGACAAAATTACCTTTCCATTGATATATAACATGCCTACCTAATGTTTTTTAAGTGACAAATTAATTAGGGAAAACTCAACATCTTTTAGAAAATTTGCCTAGCACTATTATTTTCATCCATAAGGTTAACTCTTAAATTTGTTACATATATGGATGAAAATAATAGTGCTAGGTAAATTTTCTAAAAGATGTTGAGTTTTCCCTAATTAATTTGTCACTTAAAAAACATTAGGTAGGCATGTTATATATCAATGGAAAGGTAATTTTGTCTATTTTTCAAAACTGTATATAATTTTTGAAAATTAAAAAATTCGCGGAATACTTTTTTTAAAAAAAATTAAAAAATGTTTTTTATTCAGTTTTTGCGAAGATACAAATTTTTCAAATTGCAATAAAAATTTTATTTATGAATATTTTTTGATGAAATTTTACAGTTAGGTAGATTTTTTTACTCAAAATCCAAAATTAAATAAAAATTTCGAATTTTCTTATTAGAAATCCCGGAATTCCCAAAAAAGTTTTAAAAAATCCCAAAAATGGGATTTTTTGGTTTTTTGCCTATTATATCCATACCAGGGGCGGGGTTATCGAAACCCGTTACAAAATGATTAAGAACTTATTGGGTCATATAAAACAGGTCACTATAATTTGATATCGACTATGCGATTTGAGAATTTTTGCTCAAAATTTAATTTTCCATAAAAAATAGGGTTTTTTTGGATGGACCTGGTCCCCTCGGTATCAAAAATTTTTAGGTTTTGTTTCATTTATCGTATTTTATGTAAAGTCAGCTTTCCAAAAAGTATAAATTCTATATACATCTTCTTAGAAACTTTTTAGATAACTTAAAAAGAAAAAGATACTTTTTTCCCAAAAAAATGACAAAAAATCGCCTTTTTTTAATTTTTTAAATTTAAATGCCTATAACTTTGGACTCAGTCATGATTTTTACATAATTCTTTCACTGCTTGGTATATAAACTTGTTGTTAAGCAAATAAAAAAAAATGGCGAAAATCGGAAATATTTGGACCTGCTATTATCAAAAAAACTAAAGTAAGGACGGTAAAAATTTTAAAATTTTAATATTCAAATGCGAATATCTCCTAAACTATAAGAGATAATTTACTGCTACGACGACATTTTTTATAGTGCTCGATGAGGAGATTCTATATACGAAATTTTTTTTAAATCGGAACTCAAATGAAGAAATAGGATCGTTTTAAAAATTTAACATAGCCAAGGTGTCCTAATTTGAGGACCCCCCGCCGGGCCCCTGGTTGGCCTATAAGGTCCAAATTCAAAACCTAAACTCGACAACACCTCCTCTTTGTGCATACCAAATTTCATTAAAATCGGATTAACCGTTTAGAAGTTACCGAATTATTTCCCTCTTTTTTTTTCCTATACCACTGTGCGAGGGGGATTTTAAATTGAGAAATCCTATAGTTTCCTTTTCATTTGAAATACAACAACTACTAACCAACCATTTGTATGTCATGAGAAATTCAACACCAGCCAGAAACTAAATTCCTTTGACTTCTTTTCAACTCACACTTAAAATGTAAATATGTACATTACAGCCATTTTGCTAATTTGGTTATTTATAGTAATTTCATAAATCGTGAGCTCAGACAAGAAAATTGTTGTTTTCGTTGTTGCTGATTGTCTGCCTCCACACACTGGCCAAAAAGAAAAAGGAAATCCAAACAAAAATCTCAAATAGTTGTAATGTTTTTTTTTTTTTTCAAAACCTAACGTATGCAGAGAGTTAAGAAACCATAATATTTACTACTACAACTAATATTAAACACACACATGGGCAACATCATCATCCTCCTCAGCTATGAATACCGCAGGAAAAGGAAATGTAACATTTTGGTGTCTGCTAGTTTTTAACAAAGTCCTTGTCCTTGTAACTATGCTTACCAGTATATGTGTATGTGTATTGTTTACACAATGTGTCTCTAAGCTAATCCCGAGATAGTTACAAAATGTGTTCAATTTCATTGTTTCATTTATAACGGTATTCGAAATGGTATGAGTACCAGGATTTCACAAAAACCCTTTCAAAATTAATGCATCTCAAAAGGCAAAATTATATTCTAAGCTGGTTAGGTGTTTTTTATTTTATTTTCTATTAAAAAGGCTGTTTAAATTTGTATTTTAGATATTCTCAACTAAAATAGCAAATCTTGGCCAACATAGTAATATCTACATTCTAATGTCTTCAGTAAGTAATAACGCCTGACGGCGGGGTTTGTTTGTTTTATTAGGCAAAATAAATTTAAATATCAAGTCTTCTTGGGCTTCTTTCATATGTAAATCTTTAAAACGTCCTTCCAAGTACGTATAGTAAATATATGTAAATGAATAAGGGATTTAAATTTTCGTTACACTATTTTCATAATAAATTGTACTTTAGTTGTGATTATTACGCTACTTTATTGGCTTTTTGTAGTGGAATGGTTGTTGGCCTTTAAAAACAATAACCATGTTGATGATGTTGGCCCATTATTATATTTATGTTCGTTTAAATTTTAAATCTTTTTAAGGGCTTCACGGCTATTTTAATCCTTTTTTAGGTCTTAGTTTTATGTACCTAAATTATTTGTATTTTCATACTGTTATATTTTCATTTGTCCTGTAACCATGAACCATGTTAGTAATTGTTTAGATTTTTGTTACTTTTTCGTAGACTAGTTTTTGATTTTATGTATTTTTATGACATTTACATAAATTTTAAACTAAAATTGTTTAATATGAGATTTAAGTGTCCTTTCCATATGTATTTAAAATTGAAAGTTATGCAACCCTTAACATATTTGGCATTTTTGGTCCAAACTGTACTTTGATTAAAAGCGTAAAATTTTAAATATTTTTAACTTTAACTGAACTAGAACGGAACTAGAACTGAACTAGAACTGAACTAGAAATGAACTAGAACTGAACTAGAACTGAACTAGAACTGAACTAGAACTGAACTAGAAACTGAACTACTGAACTAGAACTGAACTAGAACTGAACTAGAACTGAACTAGAAACTGAACTAGAACTGAACTAGAAGCCTGAACTAGAACTGAACTAGAACTGAACTAGAACTGAACTAGAACTGAACTAGAACTGAACTAGAACTGAACTAGAACTGAACTAGAACTGAACTAGAATGACTAACTAGAACTAAGTGATTACTAATATATCAAGAAAATTGTGCTGACTTACTGGTCTCTTTCATTTAAAAAAACTTCTTTATGCTGAAAGCTGCAGCCTAATTTTAAATATGATATCTTAATTACTTTATATTACCTTAAAATATACAAAAATAATTATTTTAATCTTAGTTATACTTAAACCCTATGTATGACCCATATCTTTAACCTAAACATTATTGTTAACCCTTTTCATACCCATTAACAAATATTTACCACTCAAACAAAAGTGATGCGTGACCACGCATAAGCAACTTGACATATAGTTAAACATACATATTCTTTCTATATTCTAATATTAACTTATTAAAATGTTATAATAAAAGTGTCCATCAACCTAAACACACTTCCAAACACAGATATTTCAACAATTAAATACAATCTATATTTACAAATTCCCACCACATACGATACGTACTAAAAGGAGAATTAACAAAAAAAACAAGTAAGAGTGTTATATTCGGCCATGCCGAATCTTATATACCCACCATCAAATCATCCTTATAAATAAACTTTGATATTATCGATCTATGTTGAATCATATGTCGATATTATTATGAACATCAGGGAAATATTAGGAAGAGGGAAATTTATAAAGGCTTAAGCATGGACCGTGCTCTTCCGAATTAAAAATATTAATTTTGTTTGATCCAATATTTATAACCATAAACTCATACAAAACTTGTTTATGTGAAATTTCATCGCTGTAGTCGCATTTGAGCGTTACAGTCAGTAACGAGCGTTACAGTCACTATCTGAGGGGGACCTTATATGGAGGGTGGGGTCAGTTATAGACCGATCCCCATAAAATGTGATAAATAGTTTTTGGCTAGTACAAAACTTGTTTACGTAGAATTTCACTGCTGTAATAGCATTTTTGAGTCAGTAATGAGCGTTAAAGTAATTTTCCGAAGGGAACCTTATAGGGTAGTCATTTTCTGAAGGGGACTTTATATGGGGGGTAGGGTCAATTATGGACCGATCCTTATAAAATTATATGAAGAGATTTATGTTCCCATAAAACATGTTTGTGCCGAATTTCACCGCTATTGATGCTTCTCTTAGCCAGTTATGGGCGATAAAGTCATTTTCTGAAGGGGACTTTATATGGGGGGTAGGGTCAATTATCGGCCTATCCTTATAAAATTTTACAAAGAGATTTATGTTCCCAAAGAACATGTTTGTGCAGAATTTCACCGCTATTGATGCTTATCTTAGCCAGTTATGGGCGATAAAGTCATTTCTGAAGGGGACTTTATATGGGATGTAGGGTCAATTATGAGCCTATCCTTATAAAATTCCACGGAAAGATTTATGTTCCTATAGAACATGTTTGTGCCGAATTTCACCGCTATTGATGCTTCTCTTAGCCAGTTATGGGCGGTAAAGTCATTTTCTGAAGGGGACTTTATATGGGGGGTAGGGTCAATTATGAGCCTATCCTTATAAAATTTTAGAAAGAGATTTAGGTTCCCATGAAACATGTTTGTGCCGAATTTCACCGCTATTGGTTCTTCCCTTAGCAAGTTATGAGCGATAAAGTCATTTTTGGAGGGGACTTTATGTGGGGGGTAGGGTCAATTATGGACCGATCCTTATAAAATTTAAAAAAAAGATTTATGTTCCCATAAAACATGTTTGTGCCGAATTTCACCGCTATTGATGCTTCTCTTAGCCAGTTATGGGCGGTAAAGTCATTTTCTGAAGGGGACTTTATATGGGGGGTAGGGTCAATTATGAGCCTATCCTTATAAAATTTTAGAAAGAGATTTAGGTTCCCATGAAACATGTTTGTGCCGAATTTCACCGCTATTGGTTCTTCCCTTAGCAAGTTATGAGCGATAAAGTCATTTTTGGAGGGGACTTTATGTGGGAGGTAGGGTCAATTATGGACCGATCCTTATAAAATTTAAAAAAAAGATTTATGTTCCCATAAAACATGTTTGTGCCGAATTTCACCGCTATTGATGCTTCTCTTAGCCAGTTATGGGCGATAAAGTCATTTTCTGAAGGGGACTTTATATGGGGGGTAGGGTCAATTATGAGCCTATCCTTATCAAATTTTAAAAAGAGATTTAGGTTCCCATAAAACATGTTTGTGCCGAATTTCACCGCTATTGGTTCTTCCCTTAGCAAGTTATGAGCGATAAAGTCATTTTCTGAAGGGGACTTTATATGGGGGGTAGGGTCAATTATAGACCGATCCTTATAAAATTTTACAGAGAGATTTAGGTTCCCATAAAACATGTTTGTGCCGAATTTCACCGCTATTGATGCTTTTCTTAGGCAGTTATGGGCGATAAAGTCATTTTCTGAAGGGGACTTTATATGGGGGGTAGGGTCAATTATGGACCGATCCTTATAAAATTCTACGAAGAGATTTAGGTTCCCATAAGACATATTTGTGCCAAATTTCACCGCTATTGGTTCTTCCCTTAGCAAGTTATGAGCGATAAAGTCATTTTCTGAAGGGGGCCTTATATGGGGGCTAGGCGAAATTGTGGACCGATATTGCCCATTTTCAATACCAAACAAACTGCAGCAACTAGAAGTATCTGTGCAAAATTTCAGCTCGCTAGCTGCTTCCGTTTGGACTCTATCGTGTTTTCAACAGACAGACAGACAGACAGACAGACGGACAGACGGACAGACGGACAGACGGACGGACATGGCTAGATCGTCTTAGAATCTTATAAGGACCCAGAATATATATACTTTTATGGGTCTTAGACGAATATTTCAATGTGTTACAAACGGAATGACAAAAACAATATACCCCCCATCTTTTTTGATGGTGGGTATAAAAAGAAGGACATAATAGGAATACAATACACGCACAATATTTGATTAAACATTTTAACCCTTTCACAATGAAATGTACAATTAATGCTGACTGGTATTAGTAAATGCGTGCGTGTATTTGTTAATGTATGTGATTTCTAAAAGCATCAATTACCTTGTTTTTTCTCTAAAACTCAGACCCACAATTTATACATATACTAAATAAATATGACCATGTTAGTTGATCTAGTTAATAACCCTTTTTAACGCGTGCCTGTCTTTGTATTCATATTGGGATTTCAAATTCATGCATTCACACACTTACTCTGCCCGTAACAACACTTAGGCACTCACACATATTACTAGTGCTGGAAGTAACCTTAGAGGGGTATTAAAATATTTAGCAGGTGGCAGTCAGTCAACTAGAAGGCTTAAGTGGCGCGAACACCCTTTTACTTTCCTTCTGGGGTCATTTACCACTGATTGCTACTCGGCAGTGGACGCCTCTAATTAAATTGTACAATTAATATGAATATACTGATATGAAGGGGTCACTCACTAGTTAATTGAATTGAGTCACGTGATGTGAATAAAAATTATATGGAGTAAAGGTTTAATTAATATTTTTTTATAAAGGAAGAGGATTCGTAAAGAAAATCTTCTTTAGTAGATAGACTTAATTTAAATAAGTATGAATTTCCTTGTTGAGATCCCAGTTAAGGGTTTATTATACCCCTTAACTTCTTGAGAAGGTTATTTATAATTTTGTCATTCCATTTTGTAATTTCCACAATATAATTTTTCGATCCTATAAAGTATATTCATATATTGTAGATCATTATAAACAGTGGAGTCGATAAAGCTATGTCCGTCTGCCTGTCTGTCTGTCGACGGACAGACGTCTGTATATCTGTTGAAATACTTTTTCTAAAGACCCTAGATATCATCGAGACCCAAATCTTCAACAACTCTTGCAGAAATGCCTTCCGTTCCGCTATGTCTGTCTGTCTCCCTGCCTGCCCGTATGTCTGTCTGTCTGTCTGTCTGTCTGTCTGTCTATCTGTCCGTCTTTCAGTCTATCTGTCTGTCCGTCTGTCGGTCCGTCCCCAGATATCGTCAACACCCAAATCTTCAACAATTCTTGCAGAAATGATTTCGGGAAGTTTTCTATTTACAGCAGAAACGGCTTAAATATATTTGGTTCCCGAAGATATTTTTATTCTTCAGAAACATGATCTCATAGGAACAGATGGGAATAGCTAAATTGATTTCACTATATTTAAAAAGGGTATGAATACCCACCATATATAGACCTTACATAAAATCATTATAATTAAAACTTGTTCTTTGACTTATAAAAGATTTAACAGTCGACAATCTTAAAATTCCTTTGATGACCTTTCTCACACTCTCCTTGTAAAAAAGCCAATAAAAAGTGATGGAATAGTAAAAAGCCTCTGACCATATGTTAACAAAAGCCATTAAAAGATGTTAAACATGGTAAAACATCTTGTAAGATTAAGCCCATACCAAAAATTATGGTAATTTACTTAAAATATACCTTATATTCCAAATGATTATCAATATATACAATTTACAAAAACAAAGTGACCACAGACGACATTCTTAACAAAATGTTTTGTGGTTAACAGGAGTAGACAAAAAAAGGAAAATCTTTGCAGTAAAATGAATTTTAAGAATAAGATTTCGTAGAATAACCAGCATATAAGCAGAAGAGTTTCTTTTAAACTAAAACGAAAAAGAAATGTGTACAAAACCACAGCAAAAGAAAACCTAAATTAATTTTTCTATAAAAACCTATAAAAGCAGATAAAATTTCAGAAAAAAGTGTATAAATCAAAGAATGTTTTATAAATATTGAATATTTAATACGTATTGTAAATTTCAATTAATTCTTTTTTATACGAAAGTAAATGAAATTTAATTTCACGCATATGTGAAGTAAATCAAAATGATTTATTTTATTTCCTTTTAATAAGGTTATTATAATAATGCAATCACTTTTTTGTTATTTCATTAAAATTTATTATATTTTTACGAATTTTTTATTAATTTTTGTTTAGCCGAATCTGTGGCTGTCAGTAGCATAAGTTTTGTTTTTGGTTGCTCCTCTTTTTTATTATTTTGATAACAGCTCATTATTAAAATTTTATTTTCTGTTACGTTTTTTTTCCACTGTCTTTTTTTAAGACAAGGGATGTGGAAGGGAGTACGTGTAAGGGAATTGCATGAAAAATCTGTAAGCCATAAAATTCATGGACCACCTACAGTTTTATAATACAGTTAACGGTAAATATATGAGAGTATATGTGGCAGAGGTTGTTTTTTTCGCCACACTCCTGATGATTTGCCTTTTCAACATAACAACCATCAACAAATAAACATTAATTTTATTTCGTTGATTTTTTTTGCCCCCAACCAGTAACGTATGTATGTGTATGTATGTTGAAACCCCAAAGCAAAAAATATCCTACTGCTTATAAATCATCATACCTAAAGCAGTTAACATTCCTTACCGCAAGGTAGACAAACATACACATTCATTCATAGCCAACCACCATGTGACACAGTATTCACTTGTTCGTGGGTAAATAAAATCGCGAATTTATTAAAAAGGGCACTTTTTTCACATGTCAAAATAAACAATCTGGGTTGTCATTGCAAATTTTTTTTTTTTTTTGTTTTCATTTTCATTTAATTTGTTTATGGCTTGAACTCAAAGTTGTTGTAATGTTGAAAAATTTGCAAAACAAAAAAAAAAACATAATAATAAAATTTACATCAATCGCCTGGCATTGTTCTTTTTTTCTCATATCAAGGAGTATGAGCTGTAAGCAGCTTGAGCATTTCGCGGGCTACTGAACCTGAAAGGTGGTTAAATTGCAAATTACCACACTCTCAGCTTGTTATGGTGCCTTTCTCTTTTTTTCTACTTATATTACAAATTATATGCTGATGTTGATGATGAACAGCAGCCAAAGGCGGAAGTTCCAAAGTACATAGATATTTTAACAGATTATTGTTAATTTGTTGTTTTTGTTGCCTTACATTAGAACCTTAAATTGGATTAAAGTAAAAAAAAAATAATAATTTCGCGGATTTAATAATATTGTCATGAATTGGTTGAGCTATAATCGATCATAGGCGTTTATCGTGGGAATGATTTAGAGCTACTTATCAAATTTGTTGAAAAGGTATTCACAGTCTAGCCATAGTCTAGTCATAGTCTAGTGATAGTCTAGTCATAGCCTAGTGATAGTCTAGTCATAGTCTAGTGATAGTATAGTGATAGTCTAGTCATAGTCTAGTCATAGCCTAATGATAGTCTAGTGATGGTCTAATCATAGTCTAGTGATAGTCTAGTCATAGTCTAGTGATAGTCTAGTCATAGTCTAGTCATAGCCTAATGATACTCTAGTGATAGTCTAGTGATAGTCTAGTGATAGTCTAGTGATAGTCTAGTGATAGTCTAGTGATAGTCTAGTGATAGTCTGGTGATAGTCTAGTGATAGTCTAGTGATAGTCTAGTGATAGTCTAGTCATAGTCTAGTCATAGCCTAACGATACTCTAGTGATAGTGTAGTGATAGTGTAGTGATAGTGTAGTGATAGTGTAGTGATAGTGTAGTGATAGTGTAGTGATAGTGTAGTGATAGTGTAGTGATAGTCTAGTGATAGTGTAGTGATAGTCTAGTGATAGTCTAGTCATAGTCTAGTCATAGTCTAGTCATAGTCTAGTCATAGTCTAGTCATAGTCTAGTCATAGTCTAGTCATAGTCTAGTCATAGTCTAGTCATAGTCTAGTCATAGTCATAGTCTAGTCTAGTCATAGTCTAGTCATAGTCTAGTCATAGTCTAGTCATAGTCTAGTCATAGTCTAGTCATAGTCTAGTCATAGTCTAGTCATAGTCTAGTCATAGTCTAGTCATAGTCTAGTCATAGTCTATCATAGTCTAGTCATAGTCTAGTCATAGTCTAGTCATAGTCTAGTCATAGTCTAGTCATAGTCTAGTCATAGTCTAGTCATAGTCTAGTCATAGTCTAGTCATAGTCTAGTCATAGTCTAGTCATAGTCTAGTCATAGTCTAGTCATAGTCTAGTCATAGTCTAGTCATAGTCTAGTCATAGTCTAGTCATAGTCTAGTCATAGTCTAGTCATAGTCTAGTCATAGTCTAGTCATAGTCTAGTCATAGTCTAGTCATAGTCTAGTCATAGTCTAGTCATAGTCTAGTCATAGTCTAGTCATAGTCTAGTCATAGTCTAGTCATAGTCTAGTCATAGTCTAGTCATAGTCTAGTCATAGTCTAGTCATAGTCTAGTCATAGTCTAGTCATAGTCTAGTCATAGTCTAGTCATAGTCTAGTCATAGCTAGTCATAGTCTAGTCATAGTCTAGTCATAGTCTAGTCATAGTCTAGTCATAGTCTAGTCATAGTCTAGTCATAGTCTAGTCATAGTCTAGTCATAGTCTAGTCATAGTGTAGTCATAGTCTAGTCATAGTCTAGTCATAGTCTAGTCATAGTCTAGTCATAGTCTAGTCATAGTCTAGTCATAGTCTAGTCATAGTCTAGTCATAGTCTAGTCTAGTCATAGTCTAGTCATAGTCTAGTCATAGTCTAGTCATAGTCTAGTCATAGTCTAGTCATAGTCTAGTCATAGTCTAGTCATAGTCTAGTCATAGTCTAGTCATAGTCTAGTCATAGTCTAGTCATAGTCTAGTCATAGTCTAGTCACGATCTAGTCATAGTATTTCTGAGAAGCATTTCGTAAAAAGGCATGTTTTATTTTCAGTGTTATCTTGTCAAAGTCTAGTCGATAAAAATTGATCTGACACAGGACCGAAGCGTGTCTTTAAAATTCTTTATAAACCAAATTTAAATTTAATCATATGCTAAATATTCCGCGAAAATAAAAACGGCAAATATTTTTTTCTGCTGATTTTAATTCCGATGCGTTTTTTATTAAATATTTTTTTCTTCTGTTTAGTCAACCTGCCACAAAGGGAGGTATTTGCGTATTTTGTTTTCCTTTAGATTTTTTTCAGAGGAACATATTATTATTGTTAGCATGTAATTGGATAACGAAGTACTTTGGAGTGATTTGAAGCGCGTTAAGTGAATTATTTCGGATGGTATAAAATGCCACAGGGAAGCGAACAATATGATGGGACAAACAAAAACAATGAAAATATGTTTAAGTCTCCTGCCTCTAACAAAATTTAAAAACTGTTTTAAAATAAGCGAAAGAAGACAAACTATACTCTTTACATATTAAAATGTGTATGTGTGTTTTCAAACCACATATTTTCACATACTCTTACATTACAACCTTGTGCTTTAAAGAAAGTTTAACTGCTTATATAAAATTAAAGTTATGTCTACCAAATTTAGTTTAATTTTAAGATTCTTCCTTTTGATTGTCTTTACTGAAAATTCAATAAATAAAAAAGTTACGCATAAATCATCATCATCAGTCTTTTGACTTAGCATTTGGGTGCCATAATTCATAATCGACTAAAAAGGGTGGTGGTGGATGCAAAAAAAAAAACAAAATAAACCTAAATATCATTGACATTACCACGACTACGTCGCAGGTGGTATTTCCCCCTTCATTTACGGTTTACTTGTAAAGCAAAAAACAAAATCGAAGGATTTTTTAAAATTGTGTCAATGTTAGTTACACACTCATAATTTCACACATAATACTCTCATGTCCTTTTTTTGTTGCAGGCATGTTATACTTACTGTTTGGATATTGAATTGAAATCATTAAGGAAAATAGCTGAGGTGGTAAATAAGTAAGTAACGGTAGTGGTCCCCAAAAATGTATGTATAAAGTACGTGACAGCCTATAATTCATTGTCAGTAGCATATGCCCAAATAAACACTTACATATACTGATATACATATGTATGTAAACATATACCCATACTTCCTTGCATACAAATTGTTTTATACCCTTATAATCCTAGTCCTTATAGAGGTAACTATTGACCTTCTTTAAGAGTTGGCAGTAGTAGCAACAACCTGTATAAGACTTTAAATTCAGTTTTACTAAGGAGATTTTTTTAAACAAGGTTCCTAACTGTTCTTTTAAAACGTTACCGTTAACGTTTATATTATCATTAACTTAACTTTTTAATGATTTTTTTCAAAAAATGTGATCTCGAAAGACTGTCTGATAGAAATATTAAAGATTTTGGGTCTGATGAAGATCTGAGGTCTTACATACGTAGAGACAGACATACCATTATCATAAATTTCAATTAAAATTTCTTTTTTCGCTTCTTGGAAAAAACCCTGAGGGCCCTAGACATCCAGATATACCTAGCTAAAACTCGATAATGACTTGTACTTATATAACCACTTACTTTTCAACGACTACTACATACCGTCTGTATTACTTTTAAGTACTCTTATAATGACTTACATATAATCAAATACGTAAGTACTTTATTTTGAGTGTTGCAGTTTTATTTTCACATTTTATTGGATCGTGCTAGGGCGCGGTGTTGTGAGTAAGACAGCGAACTAATGAACAAGAAGCCCAGATTCTTATTATGTGGTGAGCGGTTTTTAAAAACAAACAACTTTTTAACTCCCTATTTGCAAGTACTTATTTAAGTAGTGATTTGTAAACGAGCGTGGTAAGTACTTGCCTCCAATGTCATCACCGTGTTAAAATGAGTTGAAATGCTAATTAATAAGTAGTGAGAAGCTTTTTAGCTCATTACTTTTCAATATAAGTTTTTGCTGGGAATATGTCAAGGCTAAAAAGTAAGTACTTACATAATATATTATTTGTAAGTCATTAAAAGACTCATTCTAAGTAATGCATGTTTTTGCTGAGTAGGATTAGCATTATGTTATTGTATTTGCTAAATTCTCGGAAAAAGAATCTATGATTCAGTTTAGATTACAAGATAAATCTTGAAATAAACCTATTAACCAAACAAAATTAAAATTCTCTTCCGTTACCTTAAACGTTCGTTCGTTTGTTTATTCCTTTAACAAACTCTATAAAAACCAAATAAGTCTCATATTACCTTATACACTTGCCAACTTCCTTCGTCAAACTGTGAAAAAAATTTTAACACAAACCAATATGTAATCGATTTTTGATTGAATATTGAACTTATGTTACCTCTAACCGTATCCACCTTTCCTTTCTTGCTTGCTTCCTTTCATATGGCTCATATTTTGTAGAAATAATACCTAAATAAATACTCAATCGTATTCTATCCAGGCAATGCACCACATGTTGTCGTTCTTTAGTTATTTTTTATTTTTTTTCTTTCTAGCTTATTTTGCCGGCTCGTTTGGCTCGTTATAAATTTTCCGCTTTTTCAAATATCAATAACTGTAAATGTTATGAACACATCCTTTTACCGGCTTTTGTCGGGTTAATGTTAATACTACTTGATGTTGCATGAGAGAAGTCTCGTGTATGATGACTCTTTAATGTTCAACTTCAAGTGGTTTAAATTTCCTTGCTACATGTTCTTACATAAATACCATACATATGTATGTGTATGCGAGTGTATAGAATGTGCCACAAAGCCTTGTATATGTTAGTAGCTTTTAAAAGTAGCAAGTGTATTGAGGTTTCTTTTTTGTTATTAAGAACAAAAAAATGGGCATAAAATGTAAGACAAAGGAAAGGATTTTTTCTATATTAAATTAAAATATGTTAAAGTCAAAAAATATAACAGAGACACATTTTTTGAAAGCAAAATTATAAAGCAAACTAGGCAAACTGCAGACAAATTAAAGTTAGTCAAAAATTCTGGAAAAATCTCTATATTTTCCATAAACATTTCAAGCAGATATCTCGTAGGAAAGCTCTACGTTATTGATAATTCCTTTATTTCTCTAATGTTATAAATTTACACCATAATTGAAAAATAATTTTCAGTTCAACCTTTGCGTATAAGTTTTGGCAAAAATCCGCTTTAACACCTCATTTCATTTTTTCATGCCAATAATTTTCGTAACATACATAATTCTACTTTATCTACACCCTTATATTAAACCCTTTTCTTTGGTTTCTTTTACCCCTTATGGTTTTGTTATTGTGTTTTTATTGCCATGGTCGTAATGGTTGTTTTATACATATTTTTTTTTGATTGCGGCACATAAATCCAAATATGATCACATCATAATGTGACATTGATAGATGATTGAATATAATGATGTTGATGTATTATTGAATGAATATTTATTCATTTTTATAGGCATTAGGATAGTCCAGAAAATCCTGTGGATTTCACAATATTTACTCTGTTAATATAAATAAGCTTAAGTTCTCTTTTAAATTCTTAATAGAAAAATTAGTTCTTCATAGAACAATGATTTAAAAAACATTTATCATAGATCAACTATGAGTGCAATATTCCGCAATGCCGAATCTTATTTAAAAACTAACAAAGAAGTCCTACACTGTGCAGTATTCCAAATCCTCCCCTACACGTGAAGCTATATAAACATTTAAAAAAATGGACGAACTATCATTAGCAGGCGTGGCATCTGTCATATTACTAATATTTTTATATCTTGGAAATTATAACACTTAAAATCCTCAAAATGTTGCCCGGTTAAATTTGAAATATAAAAATTTTGGGGAAAAAACAGGTAGACATTAGTGGGCGTGGCAACTCCCATATTAATTAAATACTAAAATTCGTATATCTGGGAAACTATAAAAGCTAGAGAGACTAAATATTGTGCTAGTAACTTAAGTACCAATATGAATCTTTAGGGTGAAAATGAGCGGTCCACAATACATGGAGGTAGCATTTCTTATATTAATCATATACTAAAATTTGTCTTCTTTCTGTCTCTTTCAAACTATAACTACTATAGTCCTCATATTTTGTACTTTTTGAATAACCCGGAGGCATGTTACATTGATTAAACCCCCATATATTTTCCACAAATTTTCTTCTTTTTATAACTTTTTGCATGTCCCCGGGGGCATGTTACCTTATCTTGGTGTGATTGCAATCCCGGGGAAAAGAGGTAATACCCGTTCCTCTTGTCTGCATGGACTTAAAACTGGTGATAATCAAATGTATCCTCGACCTCATAATTTATTACCACGGGAACCGGTATCTCGCAGGGCATAGTTACGGACTTTGTCTTTTCCCGGTTATTGGAGAGGTACCTTCGGGGTGCTAGTGGTGGCTGTGGTTTAAACCAAAATTCGTACGTTAAAGTCTATAAATCGAGATAAGTTCGGTGCTATTGCCATAGTCAACAGATACCCCACAGAAGAGTGCCTGTTGGACTAAGCGTTAGAAATGAGTTGGTGTTAAATGTATATGATACGGGATGAATGTAGGGGTATACGGATCTTGCCCGCCCATATACCAAGAGTGAGTGTACTTGGTAGAATGGTGATGGATGAAAGGTATCATATGCAAGTGATACCACTGAATTTTTCTACCTTGTCCAGGTATGTACAGGTCTTACTCAGTTCATGCCAGATTTACCACAGCATATGAATAAGTGAATAAGAACAAATTCCTCGGCTTATTTGATGGATTCGAGTCTACCGAAGACGTCTCTAGGTACTATTGCTGACTCAACAGAGGCCATCTCATCATGGTTGTAAACCGAAGTGATGTTATTGCATCTGGCAAATTAAGCATCATTTCAACAATGGTCAGAAATTAGATAGCTCGAGTATTTGAGCAAAGTGCTTGTATATGGGCCCGCAGAACCATGTTTAAAAGTTGCCACTGACGTGTATGTTACACAAAAGGGCGGTGGTAAGTGGTCTAGTCAGCTGACCCAGTGGTTGAAAAAGTATCACCGTGAAATAAGGCCAACACGGCAGTTATTCACGTAAAGCGCTTCGATATCTTGTACTTTTCGAATATAGTGTCTCGATATTTTCATGACTTTTGGAATTTTTCTCATATCTAAGTTATTTTTAGAATAATTTTGAAAACTAGACTTGGGCCACCCTTATGTCAACATGAGCTAAAGCCCATACAATGTATAAAATCAATTTAAAGGTTCGAGTTAGCAAGTGTTTTGAACAAACTCATATAAACACACATATTTGTCACGATTGATACAAACCTCAAAAGACATACTCCATTACATAAGTGGACAATTCGAAAAGTTTCCTTAAAAGAACCTTGAGCTACGTACATACTTGTTTGTGAAGAGTTTTTTTATTGCATAGCAGTAACGAAACTCTTTTTAAACTTAAAAATAATTCTCAAACTACCCTCGTAGCTATATATGATGTGAAGTTTGTTTGTTTGAGTATCATTGTGTGGTTAATAGAATATTGTTTATGATGATTTGTTTTTGTGGTTAAACAAAACAAAAAATTAAAGCAAAAAGGGTTGTTTTATTGATAGATGTCTTTGCTTCAAAGCCAAAAAGAAGGAATATTAAAGCGAAGAACCCAGCATAATAAAGACTATATTAGCGTTTAGAAAAAAACTTCTCCTAGCACACACACACAATATCCTAAGGCAGTTTAAATATCTTCATTTTTTTATCTACTTGACTATATTTCAAATGTGAGTGAGTATCTTTAAGTATCATGTACAAAGTACAGATATTAATGTTTTATTTATATGCGTATGTATGTTTTTATCACACATTCATAAATGTTTTAAACTTTTTCAATGATAAAGTGTGTCACATATACAACACTTTAACCCCTTCCTCCCCCTACCCTCCTCTTTGTGACTCCTCACACACTTACAGCAAGCAGTTAAATGTTAAAGAATAATTTAAGATTTATTTAAAAACAATTGTTTAACATTTAACTTTAGAACTGTATTTAAATAGGAATTTTATTATTATTTATGTGTGTATGTTTAAATTTATGTAGAGATTGCAGAAGCAATAAAAAATTTAATTACCAAGATACATATGAGAAAAAATTACTTTAACTATAAATAAGTAATGATCCGGGAATGAGTGTCATTTAAGATATACAAGTCAACTGCTACAGCTTTTAAAACTGATACATCTATAATAAAAAATGATTAATTCATAAATATGAAGCAGCAACTTCTTTAAAGCATCTCTCTTTCTCCTATGGTTAACCACAATATACTTTAAGAATTCCTACTCCAGTTACTTATATATCCTACAATTAGTTAAAGTCAATACATTCATGTTAAATAACACAGACTTCAAATACTTCACCCTAGCAATCAATTCTTTATTTTTGCTCCCAAATTAACCTTCTTGATTTATTATTTTAAGGTTAAAACAAATTGTTGATTTTTCATTTAACATCCCCCTCAACTATAACAATAAAGATTTTTCGTTTGTAGTTTTATGGCCCTGTTAACATGCTCGTAACAATAACGTTAAAACACCCAAATTTTAGTTTTTCTTTAATTTTTTTTGAAATGACCAAAAACAACAACATTGCTAAACTAATGAGTTAAAAAAGGTAGTATGTTTTTAGTTCAAATACTTAGAAAAGTCTAAAGTTACTACCCTTAGGTATTTTTTCTTGCACACATGCCCCATAACAGCTTATGTAAATTTGTATATGTGTTAGCATTAAAGCTTAAGTGATGGTCATTGATAAAGCCAATGGGTCAGTGTTGAGTTTTCGAAAATTAACCCTTTTTGGTTAATTGATACAAATGTTGTTGATAGTAGGTGAAGGGTGTTTTAATAAATGTAGGAGGAAGTGTTTGAAAAGTTTAAAGGAAGTGAGAAAGAGATTAATTTATTCTACGAACATTTATTAGGCTAGCCAAAAACTAGGTTTACAATTTTCTTAATAAAAACATTTTCTTTAGAGTTAGTGAATTCAACACACTTATCGAGATTCCTTATCATGTTTCTACAACCTGAAAGAATAAGTCAAATTTCAGTTCTAGTTCAGTTCTAGTTCAGTTTTAGTTCAGTTCTAGTTCAGTTCTAGTTCAGTTCTAGTTCAGTTCTAGTTCAGTTCTAGTTCAGTTCTAGTTCAGTTCTAGTTCAGTTTTAGTTCAGTTCTAGTTCAGTTCTAGTTCAGTTCTAGTTCAGTTCTAGTTCAGTTCTAGTTCAGTTCTAGTTCAGTTCAGTTAGTTCAGTTCTAGTTCAGTTCTAGTTCAGTTCTAGTTCAGTTCTAGTTCAGTTCTAGTTCAGTTCTAGTTCAGTTCTAGTTCAGTTCTAGTTCAGTTCTAGTTCAGTTCTAGTTCAGTTCTAGTTCAGTTCTAGTTCAGTTCTAGTTCAGTTCTAGTTCAGTTCTAGTTCAGTTCTAGTTCAGTTCTAGTTCAGTTCTAGTTCAGTTCTAGTTCAGTTCTAGTTCAGTTCTAGTTCAGTTCTAGTTCAGTTCTAGTTCAGTTCTAGTTCAGTTCTAGTTCAGTTCTAGTCAGTTCTAGTTCAGTTCTAGTTCAGTTCTAGTTCAGTTCTAGTTCAGTTTAGTTCAGTTCTAGTTCAGTTCTAGTTCAGTTTTAGTT
Source organism: Lucilia sericata (assembly GCF_015586225.1). Classification (NCBI taxonomy): domain Eukaryota; kingdom Metazoa; phylum Arthropoda; class Insecta; order Diptera; family Calliphoridae; genus Lucilia; species Lucilia sericata. The sequence goes on from NW_023994732.1 coordinate 214,197, forward strand.
CAGTTTTAGTTCAGTTCTAGTTCAGTTCTAGTTCAGTTCTAGTTCAGTTCTAGTTCAGTTCTAGTTCAGTTCTAGTTCAGTACTAGTCAGTTCTAGTTCAGTTCTAGTTCAGTCTAGTTCAGTTCTAGTTTAGTTCTAGTTCAGTTCTAGTTCAGTTCTAGTTCAGTTCTAGTTCAGTTCTAGTTCAGTTCTAGTTCAGTTCTAGTTCAGTTCTAGTTCAGTTCTAGTTCAGTTCTAGTTCAGTTCTAGTTCAGTTCTAGTTCAGTTCTAGTTCAGTTCTAGTTCAGTTCTAGTTCAGTTCTAGTTCAGTTCTAGTTCAGTTCTAGTTCAGTTCTAGTTCAGTTCTAGTTCAGTTCTAGTTCAGTTCTAGTTCAGTTCTAGTTCAGTTCTAGTTCAGTTCTAGTTCAGTTCTAGTTCAGTTCTAGTTCAGTTCTAGTTCAGTTCTAGTTCAGTTCTAGTTCTAGTTCAGTTCTAGTTCAGTTCTAGTTCAGTTCTAGTTCAGTTCTAGTTCAGTTCTAGTTCAGTTCTAGTTCAGTTCTAGTTCAGTTCTAGTTCAGTTCTAGTTCAGTTCTAGTTCAGTTCTAGTTCAGTTCTAGTTCAGTTCTAGTTCAGTTCTAGTTCAGTTCTAGTTCAGTTCTAGTTCAGTTCTAGTTCAGTTCTAGTTCAGTTCTAGTCAGTTCTAGTTCAGTTCTAGTTCAGTTCTAGTTCAGTTCTAGTTCAGTTCTAGTTCAGTTCTAGTTCAGTTCTAGTTCAGTTCTAGTTCAGTTCTAGTTCAGTTCTAGTCAGTTCTAGTTCAGTTCTAGTTCAGTTCTAGTTCAGTTCTAGTTCAGTTCTAGTTCAGTTCTAGTTCAGTTCTAGTTCAGTTCTAGTTCAGTTCTAGTTCAGTTCTAGTTCAGTTCTAGTTCAGTTCTAGTTCAGTTCTAGTTCAGTCAGTTAGTTCTAGTTCAGTTCTAGTTCAGTTCTAGTTCAGTTCTAGTTCAGTTCTAGTTCAGTTCTAGTTCAGTTCTAGTTCAGTTCTAGTTCAGTTCTAGTTCAGTTCTAGTTCAGTTCTAGTTCAGTTCTAGTTCAGTTCTAGTTCAGTTCTAGTTCAGTTCTAGTTCAGTTCTAGTTCAGTTCTAGTTCAGTTCTAGTTCAGTTCTAGTTCAGTTCTAGTTCAGTTCTAGTTCAGTTCTAGTTCATATAATAAGTTTTTTTAATAACGAGTTTTTTAGGAAAAATGTGCTTAATTTTTACCATTTAAACCTCAGTGTGTTCAAAAAACGGAAACTTGAGTTACGATTTGATAATTCACTTAAAACTTTAGAAAGATAACATCTAATACAGTTTAGGTGAATTTTGAAACTTATTATTTCTATAATTCTTCTGGCCTTAAAGGTAAAAACTTGGGTATGTGGCCAATATTATTGTGCGCTACAAACGTCAGTACAAACCTAATATAACCACCCCACTAAAGTCGTATAATAAGTTAGTTACAATAATAAAACTTTCTATATCCATAGGTTTTAATTTTTAAATAATTTATTTAAATTAAAGGGATTTTAATTATTTTTTTTGCATGGGTCTTAAATAAATGACGCACAATTGAAAATAGATCTATTAAAATATACTACAGACAAATTTGACTTACATTTAAACATTCCTTTACATCCGTTTAATATTCCAAAAATAGGAACAAAAGAATTAAAAGATTAATTACATTGACATCTTAAAAGAAAGGATTATTTAAACAATAAGTCAACAAAAGCTACATTATTTATATTAACTACCACAATATGTATTTTAAAGTTTTAATAATAGTTAAATTAATTAAGCCTTTTTAATATTAAATATTCATTAAACTCACACACTTTAGCAAACATATAAATAAAATAAAACAATAACATGCTGCTACTGCTAAATTATTCTTAACCAAATTGAAAAATGTAATTATAATAGTCTATACTAAAGAAGCACTTCCATTTATATGCAGGATATAAAGTTTCCACAAACATACATATAAGTAGTAATTGTTTGATAGACAAACAAACTTTACTAGGCGTCTTTAAACAATTGAATTAGGTGTTTGAAACAACAACAAAAACATATACTATACAATATGAATATCAAATACAAATAATAACGTATGTATACAAATTAGGTTTTGTTATTGTTATTGTCTTGCTACTTAATAGTCTTTATACCTTTTATTTGTAGGTTATTGCAACGGAAACCAAAAAAGCATATAACTAACGGATGTAAAGACAAGAGCATTTTGAGCTAAAACAACAAAAACCCAACCAAAACGGAAGTTATAATTATGAGGCCGCACAAATTGTTGAATAAAATGACCGGCACTTAAAACACACATATGCAAACATTCATGTTTATTTGTTGTTGCTACTTTATGCATGGATGAGAACCACGTTTTGACCAAATATCCTTAAGTGTAACGACAGCAAGGAGAACAAAGTGAGAATATATTGTAAGTTAATGTCTTGTATGCATGTAAGTATATGTCCTTTTGTATACAAGGACATGTATTTATTAAAGTTAATGCACTGTAATTTAACACAATAATTATATGTTTCATACAAATTACATACATTTATACAAGAAGGAAAATGAATATGAATACGTTTAATTGAATAAGTGTATTTTAATGCAGTTAATTGTTTTATAAAAGGCGTTTCATATGCAAATATTAAAACAAATTTTAAACATGCTAATAAAAGGATGACCATTATTTCAAATTATTATTTAAAACAATTAGGCTTACAAAACGGAAATAATCATTATTAGAGTTATGCTATAGAAAATTAAAGTACTGAGGATATTATTGTAATTTGGACAACATAAGGATATAATAAACAAGTAATTTTATGCATTAGTTTAGTTCAGCTCAGTTGTAGTTCAATTCTAGTTCAGTTCTAGTTCAGTTCTAGTTCAGTTCTAGTTCAGTTCTAGTTCAGTTCTAGTTCAGTTCTAGTTCAGTTCTAGTTCAGTTCTAGTTCAGTTCTAGTTCAGTTCTAGTTCAGTTCTAGTTCAGTTCTAGTTCAGTTCTAGTTCAGTTCTAGTTCAGTTCTAGTTCAGTTCTAGCTCAGTTCTAGCTCAGTTCTAGTCAGTCTAGTCAGTTCTAGTTCAGTTCTAGTTCAGTTCTAGTTCAGTTCTAGTTCAGTTCTAGTTCAGTTCTAGTTCAGTTCTAGTTCAGTTCTAGTTCAGTTCTAGTTCAGTTCTAGTTCAGTTCTAGTTCAGTTCTATTTCAGTTCTATTTCAGTTCTATTTCAGTTCTATTTCAATTCTAGTTCAGTTTTACTTCAGATAAGTTTTTTAATAATGAGATTTTATGAAAAATAGTGCTTAATTTAAAAACCTCTATGGCTTAAAAATTTAAAAAGGAACTTAATATGTGTTCAGAACTTGAGTTATAGTACAATAATTCACCCAAAACTTTATAAAGATAACCTCTAATACAATCTAGGTAAATTTAGATACTAATTATTTATATAATTCCTCTGGCCTTATAGGTAAAAATAATGATTAATATAGCAGTTAGCTGTATTAACGACATTCATAACAATTTAAAAAATCTGCGCGGTGATCTAAAGAATGCAATGCTGTTCCATAACCATCAGCACAATGGTAACAATCAACATTTACTACCTTCAAAACATTTAACCACATTTTGGCAGTTAAAGATACCATCAACTACAACTACTACCCCCAAAAATAAAACAACCTACTAGACAACTCCTTTAAAACAGAAAAGAAAGGGTTTATACTCGTATACTTAATAATGTTGGCGTTCACTAGTAAAAGTATGAGTAGGAGTTCAATCTAATTTAAAGGTATGATTGCCGATTTTAAAATAAATGTGGTTAAGTCATAAAATGTTGTGTTACTACTACTTGCCAGCCATTTAGGCAATTTCATATAATTCGAACAGACAGTGTGGTGGCATAAACGTTCATAACATGTTTCTTCGACTGCCAGATAAGAGTGTAGAAAACTACTAGAGTACTGAGTCTGACTTTTAAAACATTTCCGTTTTTATATCTTATTGTTGTGTTTCCTGATAATGTTACTGCTTTCTTCTTGGTGGTGAGGGGGAGATAGTACCGGCAATAGTCAAAAATAAATGTACTTCATTATACTTGAAAATGTATAGTTGTTGTGTATGTTCATTATCGTCATCATCCATTAAAAGTTCTAGACATTTTCCTTTTCACTATAACATTGGTACATACGAAGGTGGGTAGAAAACTTTCAGCGCAATACTCTTTACTAACTCGTAAAATTTTCAGTTTGAACACTTTGTATGAAGTGAAACTGTCACTTCAACAGACAACTGTTTTAGAATACCTAAAGTCATACAATTTGACTTGATTCGACAAAACAAAGTTCTCACACAAATTTCATCAGATATGCTGTGTGAATAAATAAAAGTATCAGACTTTTAATTTTGTGTTCCAAAACTTTTGGAACAACCCTTGTACAATTTTGTGTATGTTGAATAGATGACGACGCTGTCTGACTAATTAACTACGATTATTACGGTCATTACGTGGGATTTCCTTTTTTTTTTGGCTAAAAATTCACATTTTAGTCAAACATCTTGAATTTTTAGCGTTTAGCATGCAAAACGTTTTGCAAAGTCAGATGGTGGGCGAAGGATGAATGTCTGTCTGTCTTCTCTATATAATGGTTTGAGTATTTAAAAGCAAATATTAATGTTATTTGGTGTCTTCTTCGTTAATTTTGTATATGAAGTTAATTCTTTTTGGTCTTTAAAGAGTTATAGCTAAACATTTAATGTAACGTAAAAGACTTAAGGTCTTTACACTGGTTTTTAGTATTTTCTCAAAGTATTTGCACCCAAAAACATTTAAACAAATTAACCACATTTTAGTTAAGGGAAAAAATGGAGAGCAAACAGGATATGTCAGAAGCTGTTGTTGTTTTTGTTGTCCTAATAGTTATGGTTTAACCAAAGTCATTAGTTTTCCAATGTGTTGCCATAATTGTCTGTGGCTCTTAATTTCCTTAAAAATGAAGTAAATTTAAAGGAAGTCAAAAGGTACGGAAAAGGAAAAGCTGTAAAGCTAGATAAAAGAATAGTAAAAACTTTTCTAAAAGACAATACTCTAAAGTTGCTTTAAATTAGAGCTTTAATACAATTATATTTTTCAAAATTTCGTTTCAGACTAAAGCAAATAACTCTTCTTTTTTGATCCTGCAATTTGTCTTAAAATGTTTGTTCATCTTTAAAAGAAATGGTTTTTGTATTAATTTAATAAAATATACCTTTTAGTAAGATTTCAGTATGATGTATAGACAGACATATAAGATTCCTTAAATCCTTTGTATTTTATTTATGTGGAATACTAATAATCTTGTCATGTCCTTTGTCTTAAGATTGTCTTTAGCATAGTAATAATAAAATTTATGCATTAAATTTTACAGACTTTAAATATATTTTTACAGAATACAAAAAACTAGTAAATATTCTTAAGTAAATTGACTTTCTAACACATACATATGCTGGATGTCTAACAATGAATGATGAGTGACTGAATAGTGACAGACAGAATGTCTGTGTGAAATTTATTTTCTTAGTTTGTTATATAGTGAAGAGCAAAACAGAAACTTAAACAAATTTCACTACTTATTCATTAGCATTTTAACTTTTTATTTTAACACGGTGATGACACTGGAGGTAAGTACTTACCACGCTTGCTTACAAATCACTAGTTAAATAAGTACTTACAAATAGGGAGTTAGAAAACAAAATACCACAGACCGACAAACCTTTAACCTAGAGACCAAAATATACTTTTCTAAAGGATGAAGAATTTCTCCATCTGAAGAATTTCTCCATCACATCTGGTATTTGAGATATCGTGTCCTCTTCGAGATAATTTAGCTTAAAGCTTGATATAACAATAAATTGACAAAAACTGTATTTTTTCGTATATTTCGCTTTTATTTTACAAAAAAAAACTTACACATTCAAATTCTTCAGATTTTTTCCAATGATGGATGGATTATATATTTTTGTTTGTTATAAACAATATTTACAAAGCATAATACGCTACGCACTATAGTAGTACAGGTTATAAAAACCATGAGTTTGCAATCTTTATGTGAAGATATCTCGATGAAAAAATTAATTAATGTGGAAGTGCTTTACGTAAACACCTGCCATGTTGGCCTATTTCACGGTGGACTTTTTCAACCACTGGGTGAGCTTTTGTGACGACTCACCACCGCCCCATTGTGCTTCTAACACGCAGGTGGCATTAATGTACATGGAAATTCCGGTCCAGTATACGTGCACTTTACTCAAGTACTTGAGCTATCTAATCTGTGACCATTGCTACCCCGTTGCTTAACTTCCGAGATACAAAAACATCACTTTTGTTTACAACCACGCAGATGGGATGGCCTCTCTTGAGTCGGCAACAGCACCTAGAGACGTAACCGGTAGACCGAAAACCTAATCCATCAAATAAGCCGAGACTTTTTTCATACTTACAGTAACACATTGTGGTAATTCTGGTATGAACAGAGTTTACTCTGAACATACCTGGACAAGGAAAGAAAATTGAATGGTAACACTTGTATAAGATACCTTTCATCCATCACCATTCAACCCAACACACTTCTCATTCATCCGACACACTCAATAGAGAACAACATCCGACACACTTACTCTTATACGGGTTGGCAAGACCCGTATACCCCTACATTCATTCTCTAACATATACAATTAACAAAAACTCATTTCCAACGCTTAGTCCCACAGTCACTCCTCTGTATGGTATCTTCTTGTCATTCGTCAACAGTACCGAATTTATCCCGAAATATAGATTTCACCGTGAATCAGTCATTTAACAGCAACTTACTCTTCCCGCGAATTTCGGTTTAAACCATAGCCACTACGTGAATCCCGAAGGAACCTTAACCAGCTAACCAGCCAGGACAAGTCCTGCGGGCAACTGGCCACCCGTAGTACCAGATTATATACATAAATCTTTGGTTAGACCCATGTCAAATCATTCCAGGGAATAGCTGAGGAGTGAAACAACATCACAGTTTATAGTCCCGGTGGACTAGAGGTACTGGTAGCCGGGATTGAAATACATCAAGATAAGAGGGTCTTTCATCAAGGAAGCATGCCCCGGCGGAAATCTCAAAAAAGAAAGAAGATATGACAAATGTTTCTGATAACACTGACAAATTTTAAGGGATTGTCCTTAAGAACAACATTTTGATATGTTATAAACAAATTGATAAATAATATCGTTACCCACTGTTTCAACATGTTGCACAAATAATCCTAACTAACAGCAAAACACTTTCAGCCCTTTTACACTACATATAAGATTTTAAACAACATTAAAAACAAAAATAAAATTGTTATTCCTAACTGTAAGAGAGGGGCGGACGGGCCGAGTGTAAAAGTAACAATCATTTATTTCTCTATAAATTGTATTTCATGCCTTAACACACTAACACCTGGACCAGGTAAAAATATATATAGAAATGACAAAACGACAAAACATGCATACAACAACAAAATGACATAACAAAAATCTTAAAATCTTTCATTAAAATGTCTATCACATAGATAGTCGTTTGGTTTGGGCAGGACAAAACTATTATTTTAGGAAAATATTATCTAGGAAATCACTTGACAAGGGTTTCTTTCTTTAAAGATGTCACAACAAGAACAACAACTACTATATGATAAACCATAGTATAGTTGCATATATGAAAATAGTGGTAGGAATATGAAGCTTTTCTTAAATGAAATGACTTTGAAGTTTCAAGGATAACAACAGTAACAGCAGCCAAGTGTAGAATAGTGTTTATTGTTGTAGTAACAAGGAAATATTGTACTTAAATGGATTGTTTTTTACCACCAGTTAGAAAAACATCTTGTTCACACTTGTCTCAAAATAGTTTTGAAAATGTTTCTCAATGACAACACGAGCAAGTAGGTGAGTGAAAAGTGACAGACAGTTAAGCAAAGACGGACAATGAAACAGTTCATATGAATAGTGTAATCTTCATTAGAGATATTTGAACATAAATGTAAAATTATAATAGTTTACACTTTTTAAAAGAATTTATTACTTAAGCTTTCTTTTTGCTTTCACTTTATATAAATAACATTTCATTTTCCTCTCTCTCTCTCTCTTTAAAACAGAAATCCAGGAAGTGTTACTAGCATTGTTTTCAATAGAACAAGAATTGTAGTTCATTTTTTCCTTTTGCTACAAAATTTTGTTAAAAGCTTTGAGAAACTTAAAATGAGTAGTCTTG